>NC_092347.1:4089963-4137096 GCF_963676685.1 Mytilus edulis
TAAACATGATAAAGTTATCTACCTGTATTAATGACCTAGAGACTCTCAAGAGCCTGTGTCGCTCACCTTGGACGGTCTATGTGCATATAAAACAACGGACACATATAAAATGAAAAAATTGTGTTTTTGATGATGGGGATGTGTTTGTAGATCTTTCTTTACTGAACATTCTTGGTGCTACAAATTATCTCTATCTATAATAAACATGGCCCAGTATTTACAGTTGAAAATTTTTTTTAAAATTAACAAAAAATACAAAAATTTATGAAAATTGTTAAAAATTGACTATAAAGGGCAATAACTCTTTAAGGGGTCAACTTAAAATTTTGGTCATATTGACTTATTTGTAGATCTTACTTTGCAGAACATTATTGCTGTTTACAGTTTATCTCTATCTATAATAATATTTAAGATAATAACCAAACTCTGCAAAATTTCCTTCAAATTACTAATTTGGGGGCAGCAATCCATCAACGGGTTGTCAGATTTGTCTGAAAATTCCCGGGCAGATAGATCTTCACTGAAGAGACAATTTCATCCTATGTCAGATTTGCTCTAAATGCTTTGGTTTCAGAGTTATAAGCTAAAATCTACATTTTACCTGTATGTTCTATTTTTGGCCATAGTGGCCATCTCGGTTGGTTGACCGGGTCTAACCACACATTTTTTAAATTAGATACCGCAATGATGATTTTGGCTAAGTTTGGTTAAATTTGGCACAGTAGTTTCAGAGAAGATTTTTTGTAAAAGTTTATGGACGACGAAACCAAATGATGAGTCAGGTCAGGTGAGCTAAAAAGGAGTTTTTAATCAAGGTAACAATGACATCTGGTGGCCATAAAAGCTGTCTCATTAGCATTTTAACCACTTCCCATATTTGCTTTTAAGACAATAGAAGAAAATTATTCAATGCAAAAACAAAAACTTACTTGTAAATATGAAATTCTCTTTACAGTATGAGTTTTTCTCATTGTTGGAGATTGTACAGTAGTACAGTCCTGTAACTGCTTATACCCATTTCTTATCCCCTTTAGTTTGATAAACTCACAGAATATCATATATTTACATTGTGCCACATCTCCTTATTTTTATATGCATTACAATAACATGAACAATTGTAATTCAAATCTATATATCAAAGCAAAATGAATTTCACTACTTTCATTCATGCATCCTTTGGAAAAATATAAGTTCTAAAATGACACAATATATGTTTATTTATATAAAAATAATATTTAGTTTTCGACTCTTAACAGGTATAAACAAGAATGTGTCCCCAGTACACGAATGCCCCACTCGCACTATCATTTTCCATGTTCAGTGGACCGTGACATTGGGGTAAAAACTCTAATTTGGCATTAAAATCAAAAAGATCATATCATAGGGAACATGTGTACCAAGTTTGAAGTCGATTGGACTTCAACTTCATCAAAAACTACCTTGACCAAAAACTTTAACCTGAAGAGGGACAGACGGACGGACGAACAGACGAACGGACGCACAGACCAGAAAACATAATGCCCCCCTACTATCGTAACATAGGCATTTATGGTGTTTGAGTAATTCCATCTGTGAAGCTCAACATTAGCTCGTCAGTTGGTGGTGGACAGTTATAAATCTTTCCTGCAGGATGAATGTACATCTGTTCAGCATGTTCAGGAAAACCAATTTCACAAATCAAAACTTTCCTCTAGATTTCTCCTACAATATTCATCCAGTTTAGTTCTTTTGGTTTAACGGGACACCGTCCTGATTTTTAATTTTGTAAACCATTCAGTCTCTTGCTTACAAATGGTGCATGGAAATAGGATGGGAATGCATGGCAGTAGACAAGTCTCTTAGTCTATAAAGTGGGTATGTGCCCTGAAAAAAGTTTTATAACATTAGCTTTTTTGAAACTTGTGAAAGACTTGTGCAACACACATACCTAAATAACTATAACATAGGTGGAGAGCATCATTCATGTCAATGTTTTGTTCCTGTTTACATTGTCATTGATATTTTTCAAGAAAGCCCGAGGCATAGCTCATGAATTCTTGTCATTACAACCGAAATTTACATAATTACTGCTAAAATAATTATCAGTATAATATATCTCTTGTAGAAAAACCATACAATTGTAGTATTAACCAAAAAATGTCAAACAGATGAATCGTAATCCCAAAAGTTATGACGTCTTGAATTCACCCCCCTTTTTATTCTAAAACGATAATTGCGGTTGCAAACAGACTTTGGTTTACTTGCATGGCGATTATATAAATAACAGTATATATTTCTTAAAGAAAATAAAGTTTTACCATGAATAGTTTCCTGAACGTAGTCGTTTTCAGTAAAATGTGCCTTGCAAACAACAGCTGATTGATATGGGTTCTACGATTGCATCGCACATGACAATCTACGTTTGAGCCATGGCGTTGATCCAACTTTTCCTTCTTATTAAGTCATTTAGAAATGCAAGTCCTCCTCTTAAATGACACTCAGGTACACACCAACAAGGACGCATCGTTAATTGTGTGATTGTTTTGCAGTGCAAAAACGGAAGTTAAGGACGGAACTGACTGGTCTCACTAATAAGAGACAAGAAGAATTTTAGAGACAAACAGCGACAAGAAGTTTAATATAGTGACGAAGATTTTCTCTTTTTTTATTAGTTAATGATAATTTTTTATTTTTAATTGGTTACATTATCTCTTAAAAGCTATTACCTTACTGCCATATATTTAATCCCATTCTTATTGTTTTGTTTGATCTACCGTACTTATTTTTACCTTTTACCCTTTGATTTTGTCATTTTTCTTTCACATTTAAATCCTTTTTTTTTAAATCTATAAACATATGATAGTAACGTCTCATAAAAAGGGATCAAAACTGTTTTAAAATCATAAACTCCAACCTAGGTAAAATCAATTCATAAATGATGTAAATAGCACATAATTTTAAACAATTGTTCTCAAAATTCACAGTTTTACCTGTATATAAGGTTTTTTAAACTTGAGCACCACACCACACTAAATATCTGTAAATATTTTAAAACCATATATCCCCAAGTGGGAGTGCTCCGATATATAACGGAGGAATCTACCTGAACAGAACAGAACAGAACAGCGACAATAACTAACAAGGGACAAGCGAATCGCAATTCTCTCACGAGGCTATTCTCATTTGATGTGATAGGGTGAAGCTACACCTATCAAATATGTCCCTATGAAAAAGAAAAATTTCAATGTTAGAAAGGAAATGATATTGCATGGTTTTGATTCAATAAATTCTTTAAAAGGAAATTGATTTTTTTTGTTTTGATGGCCAATTTTTAGCGTGTGCATAAAATATATATTTTTTTTATATCTAATAAAAACTAATCCCTTTCTTCTTAATAAAAACATATTTTTATCTATCAATGTATAGTATATAAAAAATGTTTTATAACCGCCCCTATAATAAAAAATAATGCATGTTTTTTTTAATATCTATGGGGAATAAGTTGTTGCAGTGACATTTTTTTTATTTATGTATAGTCGCTATATAGTCTTCTTGACGCTTCTTCTCGCTAAATTAATTATATTGTCGCTTCTTATCGCTATTTTAATTTTATTGTCGCTTCTTATCACTTTTTGACGCTTCTTGTCTTTAATTAGTGGAACCCTATTCAGGAACGATAATTTCATATTTTACATAACTGAGACCGAAATAACTATAACGTCATACGGCTTCACGTACAGAAATACTTTAAATTGTATATTATGCAATATAATTCACGGTCAGTCGACTTTTAATTATAATATCATGTTATATCAACGAGTGAAATGATTTTAAAATGTCTTTAGATCGCAAATAGTACTCGAAATTGAACGGACCTCTTTCCACACGGAATTCGAATAATGATAGTTTGTAATCAGATTGACTGCTTATAATGCAAAAGACACATTAATAAACAGATTTTTAAAACGAACAATACACACTGATCGTTTCTTTATTTCCCAGTGTAAATGAAAGGAACAAAAACCAACACATACCACAAAAAGTAGAGGAAAAATTTAAACATTTCCGGATCTATTTCTTGCAAAATGACCCCCAGCAAAGATTTGCGTAAGGAAAGATGAACCTCATGACTTGAAAGTCAGGCCTTAAAGCACTGCCTTTAAAAACACATAGACAGTGTATTTTGTAGATATTACCGCACGTCTAATGTACAAAATTATAAACCTGTTTTTTTATGATTTTGTTTAATGTAATTCATCATAAAACTCAAAATCTTATTTTTTCTCTCAACTACAGGTTCCTCAATTCAATGCTTATATGGAGTCACTCTACATACAAATCAGAACATCGCTATTCAAGAGACAACTTCGACATATATTCATCCAAATGGAACAGCACTTACTTGTCCTGTTATGAAGTGTCATGTTATAAGTTACGTTACCATTCAAAGTGACCCAGACACGTATCTCTACAAAGTCCAGAAAGACGATATCAGTTCTTATCGAAGGAAACTAACATGTGCTACTGATGACAGAGTTTCATCCAGCATCTTTGGATACACAGCGGCAGTGGTTGTTATAAGTCTGGTATTCTTTGTACCATTGCTGGTGGATTTGATTTCCTTTTATGAAAAGTATTCCAAAAATAAGGATCAGCAATACATGGATAGAGAAAGATAGATAATTTTGTACATTAGACGTGCGATAAACGCTTACAAGTAGTAGGATTATGATTGTGCTTCAAGTTCCATCCATTATATTCTTGGTGATATTTGGAAACTATTTATACGAATTCAATACGAACTTTAATACTTACTTTTCATTCATTTATTTTTTATCTTTACTTGTATTCATTGATCAAATTTTATTCTTATCATTTTTTTCATTTAATCGAAATAACTAGTAGAAATAAGAACCATTAATGCGAAATTGATTCAAAAAATAACTTTATGATTTTGTAATTTATAACCTTCGCAGACTGCTTTTACACCACACACTTCACCAACCAAGTTATTTGGAATTAGAAATTTTGTAAACTGTCGACGTTATAGTTAAATATTACCAAATTATCAAATGGTTTCAGGAAAAACGGTTTTTAAACAAGTTTATGGCAAATGCCAAATTGTGAGTAAAGCTGACATTTGCACATAGGTTAGACAAGTATATTAAAGCTTTAGTAGTGCAATATCACGTTGAACTGAAGTTCCTGTATTTATTATAAAATATTTAACTTTCAAGGGATGGAGGGAATAAAATTTATGAAATATACCATTCTTGTAACTTGGCACGTTAGAAGTTTGTTTTGTCGTCTGGCATAAGACTCATCAGAAAGTCGTTAAATATTTCATAAATTATATAGAAGCTAAGGTTCCAGCTCCCTCAGACCAATATTTCCTCGCAAAATGCCTGTACCGAGTCAGGCTTATGACAGTTTTTCAGTCGTTTCGTTGGTAAAAATAAGTTAAATCGTAAAGCGATATTTAAATTTATAAGTCTAGACTTCCTTACTGAGATCATGAATTGTGTATTGAGTTGTGTAATAAAACACAGTTCATATGTTCAGTATTTATAGATTTAGTAGCTAATCCGACTACTTCCTTTTTTGGAGGCCAAAAAAACAAAGTTTATGAAGGTTTAGCAGAGTTTACCATATTATGTAATATCAGGTGACAAGATGAATTCGGTGAGGAATATAGGACGGGTTACTCAAGAGCATAATAAGAAAATGGGGGGGGGGGGGGGGGGGGGGGGGGGTGTACTAGAACATGACCATTAATTATGACAAATATTTTAGTCAATATAAAATTAAAGTATATATGTTATGTTATCCTGTAAACATCATTGAAAACATTTATTTAAATTTTAAGAAAATTTGAAAATTGAATAGAACTGAGTTGACACTTTTTTTTGCTAGTTTTTTTTAGAAATAATTCAGCCTTTGAGATTCTAAAAGGTTATTAAAGTAAAAAAGATCTAACAATACGATGGAAAAAAAAACATAAAAAAAATTACAAAAAAAAAAAAAAAAAAAGGGAAATCCGAAAAATACTGAACTTCGAAAAATACAAAAAAGAATGTCCATAATCAAATGGTAATTTCAAACAACTCTTATATTTCTGACTTAGTGGATTGAACCTGGTTTTATAGCTAGTTGAACCTCTCATTTCTATGACAGCCGCATACAATTTCATTATATTGACAATGATGTGTTTACAAAACAAACAGACACAATAGGTAAAAAAACTAAAAATAGGGATACAACAGGCAACATTGTGTTTTTATCTTAATCACTCTAGAAACAAACAAATATATTAACAAACATTAACCATGGCAAAACAATACACTGACGGGATGTCTAAGTTCAGAGCCGCGTCATATGTAAGAAAGAAACACAAAGAGGCATAGAGACAAAGCATATTAGCAAAAATAACAGAGAAGAATACAGAAGTTATCCTAGCACAAGTAAAATCACAAAAATACTGAACTTAGAGGAAAATCTAATCGGAAAGTCAATAATCACATGGCAATATCAAATAACAAAACACATCAAAAACTAATGGACAAGAACTGTCATATGCCTGACTTGGTACAGGCATGTTCAATGTAGAAAATGGTGGATTAAACCTGGTTTTATAGCGCTAACACTCTCACTTTGATGACAGTCTCATCAAATTCCAATATATTTACAATGATGCGTGAACTAAACAGACATAATAAATAAAATAGTCAAAATATGGGTACAGCGGTCATCATCGTGTAACAATTTTAAAAGGAAAAATTTAACAGAACACAAAAACATCCATCTACAAACACATTCATTGATTCGCGTGTCTGACGTCAGAAAATTTTATACGTCACATAAATTTGTCGTTCAATGTATATACAAACAATTTTAAAATTTCACATAGGCAATGTTAGCATACAGGGTTAAAAAATCAAAAGTATTCAAGAATCAATTTCAGAAATAGACTTTAAAATAGTTCAAAAGTTATATAGAATTTATAAGAATCCACAAATAGTTAATTACACTACGCGATTGAATAATTTTGACGTTTGTGGTTCAACGTATTTTGTAATTCATAGGAGACTAATGACTTAAAATAGAACAATATCATACTGACGGGATCTTTTTAAAGGGTACAAAATCACGTTATAAGAACCAAAGAAATTCAAAAAGTCGGATATACAAACACACCAGCAAAAAATGAAAAACAAGAGTGCACACGCTGAAATGTCTCGCATTCTATACTAATCATTGATATTATGTTGATAGTCTTTCAAAAGTATAAAGCTAAGCTTTAATACAACTGTCACATAAACTTAACAATAACCAAGATAACTAAACAAAGACCAATGAACCTTGAAAATGAGGTCACGGTCAGATGAACCATGCCAGGTAGACATGTACAGCTAACAATGCTTCTATACAACGTATATAGTTGACCTATTACTTATAGTTTAAGAAAAATAGACCAAAACACAAAAACTTAACACTGTGCAATGAACCGTGGAAAAGAGGTCACGGTCAAATAAAACCTGCGCGACTGACATAAAGATCATAAAATATTTCCATACACCAAATATAGATGACCTATGCCATATAGTTTTAGATCAAAGACCAAAACTCAAACTTAACTTTGACCACTGAACCATGAAAATGAGGTCAAGGTCACATGACATCTGCCCGCTAGATACTAGTAGGTACACCTTACAATCATTACATACAACAAATATAGTAGACCTATTGCATTTAGTATGAGAAAAACAGACCAAAACACAAAAATTTAACTATAACCACTGAACCATGAAAATGAGGTCAAGGTCAGATGACACCTGCCAGTTGGACATGTACACCTTACAGTCCTTCCATACACCGAATATACTAGCCCTATTGCTTGTAGTATCTGAGATATGGACTTGACCACCAAAACTTAACCTTGTTCACTGATCCATGAAATGAGGTCGCGGTCAAGTGAAAACTGTCTGACAGACATGAGGACCTTTCAAGGTACGCACATATCAAATATAGTTATCCTATTACTTATAATAAGACAGAATTCAACATTACAAAAAATCTGAACTTTTTTTTCAAGTGGTCACCGAACCATGAAAATGAGGTCAAGGACATTGGACATATGACTGACGGAAACTTCGTAACATGAGGCATCTATATACAAAGTATGAAGCATCCAGGTCTTCCACCTTCTAAAATATAAAGCTTTAAAGAAGTTAGCTAACACCGCCGCCGCCGCCGCCGGAACACTATCCCTATGTCGAGCTTTCTGCAACAAAAGTTGCAGGCTCGACAACAATACAAATACATCGACGGGATGTATAAGTACCGAGCAACGTCAAACGGATATCACATAAAACAATCCAACAGCAAAAGTAATAATAATAATAGAACAAAGACAAATGAAACAACAATAAAACAGGTTGTTAAGATGATAAACAACACCAGTACGCAGAATCTATACATCAAGACCATCATGTATTATTTGTGAAGTTGACACGGAATATTTATCAACAAGGTCTAAGTACCTTTCGATGAACTTTTTTTTTAGAAAAAGGACGAGACGTTCTTTGATAAACTCCTGGTTCATCAACTTTCTACTCAGACACTGATGACGTTTTACAAAGTCTGAGTAGGAGCTGCAAGCTCTTGAATATCGAATAGGCTGGAAAATATATATCCCATATGCAGGTGAGGTTGGTATATTGCTACTAAGGTGGGGGGAATTTATAATTTAAAAATTAGAATCGTCTCGTTTGTCCTAGATTCTGGTACTGAGATGACTGTGTAAGTCAAATTCGGGATATAAGTCTAAAAATGAGGCCGAGGAAGTCGTGTCTGGTGTTTCTTTAATTTCTAGTTATGGGGATATATTAATGGAACCCAATCAGAAAAGTTCGAATTGTTTATGGAAAGATCATCATCAATATATCTGAAAGTGAAATTAAATAATCTGGCTTCTTTGATCCCCTTTTTTTTTCACAAGTGTCTGAAGGAACTCCGATTCATATGAAAATAAGAAGAAGTCGGTAAGAAGAGGAGCACAGTTTGTTCCCATAGGAATGCCGACAATTTGTTGGAAAAGTCTACCTCCAGACTCAACAAATATGTTGTCGATAAGAAACTCCAGCATACTAACCACTTGTTCTTCTGTGTAACATGTTTTACCTTTTTGTTTGTCACTATTAACGAAATATGCCTTATGAAATCCCAAAGTAATAAATTTATAGCGTATGCTACCATTTTTATGTTAAAAGGCATTGTGGATTATTTCTTTTAGGCGATTTTTCAATTTCATATGGGGGAATGGTGGTATACAGGGTTGAAAAATCAAAAGTTTTGATAGAATTTATTTCAGAAAAAGACCGAGATTTAAAATTGTCTAGAAGTTCTTTAGAATTTTTTAAGAATCCACATATGGTTAATATCACTACGCGAGTAAACAGTTTCACAGTATTTCTGAAGACCATCTTTCACTGCGGACAGAATTTTAGTCAATCTAATGGATAATTATTTAGTGGAACATGAAGATGAGCCAGCAATATACCGTTGTTTGTACGGAATTTTATGAAACTTTGGTATCCAATAGAAACAAGGTAAGTCCTCCGATTTGGTGTTCAATGACATGTTTATTGAAGCCATGAAGGAATTATAATTTACTTTATATCTAATTCTTTTACAAGACATTCGTAGTAATACGATTTACATACAAAGACAATATGATTTGAAGCTTTGTCCGCAGGAACAACAACATACTTATCATGAAGAGATGATAGACATTTCATGGCCTCTTTGTCTCTGAAAACGGACTTTGGTCGATCGTTCACACAATTTTTCAATTTGTGAATGCGACGTTTTATCAGAGACCTGATAGTTTTAACCCATTCTGACAAAGTGCCCAGTTCAACTTCTTCTCTCTTAGTCCATGCTCTGGCGTAGTCCTCAATGGAATCCATAATTATTTTGAAGTTATGGTTCCAATTGATGTGTTGGGGTTCTCTAAACTTAGGAACAGTCACATGTCGGGTTTTTTTTTATATTGTTCTAAGTCAAGGTCCTGTAATGCTTGTTTATAGTTAAATATTTTAGGTGCAATGGTTTTGGTGTAACTGTAGGATACAATAGGAACAGACTGGTTTGAAAATGAATAGGAATTTTAGATATTACCTCCTTGTGATGTAGAACGTTGCAGATATTGATTGCATCAATTTCTCTATTGACAAAGTCAACAGGTAGGAATTTCCTTTTTTCTTCATGTAAAGGTTCCGATCTTACTGTTTTGAAAAGACGGAAAAGAGCTACATCACAAATAATACTGACTAGTCTGTATATTGAAGAAAATGTATTGGTGCCTCCTTTGTCAATTGCATAATCTCCCAAACGTTTTAGAAAATTAACTGGCAGTGAAAAGAAAATAGTTCTTATGTAATGTAACCCTAGTGGATGATGAGGATGTGAAAGAAGGTCATCAAAGCTCCAAAAGGGTGATCTAGATTTGGAAGACTTTTTTTTACATTAGGCCGATTGTACTGTTTTTGCCCATGACTAAGTTGTTGTCGTAAGGTCGTATTAAATAAACTCATTAGGCAGCAACCATTTGATTTTGGGGGGGGGGGGGGGGCTATGGGTTTTTTTTCTGGACAAAATTTTTTTTTCGCCTACGGCATTACATATAGTTGCAGCTGAGGGTGAAACAAACAATTTGTTTTTCTCAGAATCAAAAACAAATTATTTTGTTCTCCAAAAAATGGAAACAAACTTTTTTTTCCAAAAAAAAACCATAGCCCCCCACCCAGAAAATCAAATGGTTGCTGCCTTACATTAACATCACTGCAAGCAGGACTTGACAAATTTCCTACTCCTTTAATATTATCATTGAAACCATATGGCATTGCAGTCTCTATCTTCAATAGGAGTACTTAGTACAGGGCTATTTGTGTGGTGATAAATTTTCTCGATGATGCGTACTTTCATAGATAAAGAAGGATCATGGCCCGGTTGATTAAAATGGTTACAAAGAACCCTATATTTAGGATCTTTATTATCAGACCGGTGTTGATTCATTCTTTTACGCAAAGTTTGACGAGTTTCACCAACATACAGTAGTCAACACAAAGTATATTCGATTCCCTACACGACATTGTCCGTGGAACAGTCCTTATATTAATCTTATATTAATTAAGATTAATAGTGCACTGATAGAGTAGAGTGCCACCAAAGAACACTAAACAGTCAAAGTAATACTTATAAAGACAAATACAGGAATACTACAACACGTTATTAAGATGATTAACAACGTCAGTACCCAGATTCTATACTTCAAAACCATCATGTTTTATTTGTGAAGTTGATAACGAATATTTACCAACAATGGCTTGGTACCTTCTGATGAACTTTTTTTAGATAAACGACGAGACGTTCTTTGACATAACCCTGGTTCATCAACTTTCTGCTCAGACACTGGTGACATTTTACAAAGTCTGAGTAGTTGCTGCATACTCTTGAATACCTAATAAGATGGTAAATGTATATCACATGTGCAGAAGAAGTTGGAATTTTGCTACTAAGATGAGGAAAATTGATAATTTCAAAATTAAAATCTTCTCGTTTGTCATAGATTCTGATACTGAGAAATTCGAGGTATTGGTATTGAAATGAGGCAGAGGGAGCTGTGTCTATTGTTTCATCTTTCTAGTTCTGGGGGATGTATAAATTGCACCCAATTAGAACACTTTTGATTTTTAATGGAAAGAACATCATCAATTTACATCTGAATTTGGAATTAAATAGCTGGGCTTCTTTGATCTTCTTGTTTTTGACAAGTGTCTGAAGGAACTCTGATTCAAATAAAAATAAGAAGAGGTCGATAAGGAGCAGCACACAGGTTGTTCCAATAAGAATTCTGACCATTTCTAAAAAAACCTTCTACTTCCAAATTCAACAAATAAGTTATCAAGGAGACACTCCAGCATACAGATCACTTGTTCCTCTGTTTAATGTGTTTACCTTTTTGATTACTTTTAACCAAGTACGCCGTCTGGTATCCCAATGTAATAGAGTTTTAGCGTATGCTATATTAATTAATTCAGTATGTCCAGTGCCCTAGAAAATCTTTCCAAATACTGTTACAATGACTATACAGATATTTTCTGCAAGATGATATAAAGGAAAAATACAATCACAATTCTTATCATTTTATTTCCCCAATAACAAACAATAAATAGCTTCATTATTATAAATTAAAATAGTTATAAAATAACATAAATAAATCTCAGTGACAAAGATTGTATATAAAAACCCTCTTGTTATAACAATCAATGAATAACTCCAATCACTATGGTTTCTCATATTAAATATAAAACAAATATCAACAACTATATTATTCTGTTTACAACAAAATTTCTAAAACAACTAAGATAAGCATGAATTTATGTATTTAAATATTGGGGAGCTTCTTTAAGGATCAAGCACTAGTTGAATTTTGGTAACTTCAATAAACAATTGCAATATAGATCTGCATATTATATCAAAATTCTATTCTTGAATGTATTGTACATTGCGAATCGTTCTACTGAAAACAAATCAACAAATTAAATGCAAGTTAAAAAAAATATATTTCTATTTACCACCATTTCATTATAAGCTTCTTGTCTAGCTTATTTCATGGCTGTTTTCTCAAAGTTGCATAATTTTCTTACACTCTTACACTTAAAAGCACTATATCCCCTTCTGATGTATAATTCAGTATTAAGATTATCAAAAACTTGGATCTATATAGGACGGATTCATATGTTTCATCTTATGAAATTTTACTGGACCCATTATCATTCATCTGAACTAAAATGCAAAGATTGGTGGCTTCTCATAGTGGAAATTTCAGGGAATTATTTTTGAATCCTGCATAGAATAAATCTCAAAATACCTTATTCCTATTTATCAAATACATATTTTTTTTTATCAGGGTAACAGGCAAGTAATAGTAATACATTTTCTTTGGTAAATGATTGAGTCAATATTACATGGGTGTGTACCTTCAAACTGCATTTTTTCACATCATATGATTTATTTTGATCCTTTGAACCAGTTAGATATATCTGACATACTGCTCATACTGCCCACTTTACTGAACAATGAACTGGTCATGTCACTTTGTAGGGAGGATTGAGGAAGAACTGCTGCCGCTGTCTCTGTTAAACTTCTTCCAGAATCAATGGGCTGTATGAAACAATAAAATATTTATATATTTGATATTACAGATTAAATTTTAGGATAAACCCTTTTCTTAAAAAAAAAACTGGTACTGTTTTGCCTCTATGTGTTTTATTATTATTAACAGAATAATTTCTCTGTAGTGAAAACAATTGTCAATTGTAAAGTAAGAAGTTTTTTAGAATACATTTGTAATTTGGATTGTTGAACAACGGAACATGTAAGATATATAGATTCCACAACTACAACAAGTGTGTTACGATATTTTAATATTCAAAGAGCGAGGCTAGCCCAGCCTTCTAAATAATTGAAATTAAACTGTTGAGAGTGGAGAAATATCGTAATACACGACTTATAGTGGTGGAATTTGTTTCTCTAATGATCTTTATCCTTCCTTTTTAAAGATTTGACCTTTTGTAATGATTGTTTTAACACTGGTTGTGGCAGTAATGACCTTCAGGATTGTAACAGTAATAACATTGCTATACTGACCTTTTGTAATGTTTGTTTTAACACTGGTTGTGGCAGTGATGACCTTGAGAGTTGTGATAGTGATAACACTGTCATACTGACCTTTTGTAATGGTTGTTTTAACACTGGTTGTGGCAGTAATGACCTTGACATACTGACCTTTTGTAATGGTTGTTTTAACACTGGTTGTGGAAGTGATGACCTTGAGGGTTGTGTACTCAGTGGCAATAGTGTAAATCTGTTCTGACAAACAGTCAAGGGTAATACATTATGTTGTTCTTGTTGACTTGATGTTGTTCTTCCTCCTCCATACATACTTAATCTATCTATATTGGTTACTAGACCATACAATACCTGGAAAAAATAATTTCAAAAATATATACCAAATACTACAAATATTTTTAAAATTACATCGGTCAACTAAAATTGAGAATGGAAATGAGGAATGTGTCAAAGAGACAACAACCCGATCAAAGAGCAGACAACAGCTGAAGGCCACCAATGGGTCTTCAATGCAGCAAGAAACTCTCACACCGGCAGGAGTCCTTCAGCTGGCCCCTAAATAAATATGTTTCTAGTTAGCATTCTTCAAGAAAGATTTTTCAGTAGGTAGCAAAAGCTTAGCTCTGGGTTTTAATCATGCTAAATATATATTTTTTTCTATATTCAAATGCAGATAAGTGTGTTTTAGAAATGCATATAAATTTCATCAAATCAAGAATATCCCACAGTTACATATTACCGGTAGGATGTACTTAGGTCAGGTTTAGGAATTCGTATCAAATGTTTGGACTCCTTGTTTTTTCCCTACAATACCGAGTTGAATATTTTGCCACATATATAACACCCAATTTTCTTTCCAAATATGACTTTAAAAGCTCATAAAGGTTATTGACTAAAATTTTAAGCAGAGTTTAAAATTCTTTTCTTTCGATTTGAGATCCAAATAATACAAATACAAGGTATAAGTCCAAGTCAGCCTTTTCCCACCATTTACAAAACTAGATGTGTCAAAGCGACACGAATGGCCCCGTCCCAAAAAGTTGAAAATCTGCAATTTCAATGACACATGTGGACACAAACATGATGGTAGTCTCACATTTAAAAAATTAGCTCAAAATCTGGAGGCGTATAGAAAAAAAATCCTTATAACTGTGATTTTCAATAATTTATCAAAGTCCATAGCCCGTAATTTCAGCAGATATTAGCGGAGTGGAAGGAAACTTAAACTTGATCTGTAACTCATCATGGTTAACTCACATACCAAAAATCAGCCCAATATCTTAAGGCGTTTAGAAAAAAAATCCGTAAAATGGTTTGTTGCGGAATGACAGAATGATGGAATTACGGAATTTCTGAATTACGGAATTTTGGAATTACAGAATTTTCGGACAAGAGTAAAACTATATGGCACCGACAACTTCTTTGCAGGGCCATAAAAAGTTAAATATATCAAAAAGGAGCTGCATATCCTATTAATACTTTTAGCTGACATTGTTCCTTAACAACTGCACTTATTATATAAATTTTAAATTCTTATTTTCACTCAAGAACATCCTTAATGTCAGAATTTTAAAAAATATACCATTTATCCACTTAATTGTACCATTTGCTGATGTAATTTACAGCCTTTTTAATCCTGAGGGTGTCCTATCTTGATTTGTGACCCTTCAGCTGTTACATGGATACTGTTCCTGCTTAATTGGTGTATCACTGAATCAACCCCATTTTTCTAATTTATCAAATACTGAATAATAAAAAGTAACATACTGCAGATCTTTGAGCCTGTTTCAATAAATGAGATTGTATATATGGAGTAAAGACATCCAAATCAAAGGGATCAATCTTTTCTTCTAATCCTTCTATAATCTGATGCATTCTTTGTTGATAAACTTTATTTTCCTGAAATTAAACAACTCAGAGTTAAGAACAGACATCAAAATGGACATACAAGCAACTGGCTAAACAAATGTATCCAAAAAGGTAAAAAAACCAGAGCTAAATTTTTAAGACATGAGAATGTATTGTCTGTTAATTTGTTCAAAAAGAAAAATTTGGACAATTTGTCTTTATCAACTGTTTAACATACAAAACTCATTAATTTAGATGAAAATTATGCACATTGTATTATAATATGACTAAAAGTATAAACTGTATAGAAATTATAAATGGTTGAGAAACATGTGTTTGCACCCTCTGCACCAGTGGTGACCCCTGGTTTTTTGTGGGGTTTTTGTTGGCTCAGTCTTTTTGTTTTCATGCGGCAGTTGTAAACTGTTGTCTTTGCTGTTTGTTTTTTGTCTTTTTGCCATGATTGTGTCACTCTTTGACTTAATTATGAATTTTGATTCTCCTCTTGTATCTCCTATTTCATTTCTGTTAAAATACACAAACTAGAAAATTAGCAAACTGTTCATAAACTATTCATTATAACATGTCTAATAATTAATGTACTTCCCATACCTTTGAATCTTCCTTCCTTGGGAATATAGACAAAACAAATCTAACATCAAACAATAACTGTAGCGCCCTCTGTTGTGGCAAAGGGACATAACCTTTTGTTTTAGGATTTTTACTATTATGTATAATCTCTAAATAATTGTCCTTCATTTCATCTGATACTTTGTTTACAAGCTTTTGTAAAATAGACCTGAAATAAAAAAATGTATTTACAAATATAATCTTTTTATAAAATTCACACAAACAATAGGTGATACTACACTAAGACTTATGACCAAAAAAAATCAATG
The DNA here is from genome assembly GCF_963676685.1 of Mytilus edulis. Lineage (NCBI taxonomy): Eukaryota > Metazoa > Mollusca > Bivalvia > Mytilida > Mytilidae > Mytilus > Mytilus edulis. The sequence goes on from NC_092347.1 coordinate 4,106,385, forward strand.
TTTGGCAAAGAACTCTGAAAAAAGGTGAAAAACAGTACTTGAAAAAAAGCCTATGATAAAAGAAATGTGTACAATTAAGGAGTTTAGAAGAATCAAGGATAAGTATCACATAGTCCTAGTATGAGATAATTTGGGAATCCACAAAATTAAAGTAATAAATAAAAACCAGTTGCTTCGCAGGGCGCAGCATTATACGACCGCAGAGGTTGAACCCTGAACGGTTGGGGCAAGTATGGACACAACATTCAAGCTGGATTCAGCTCTAAATTTGGATTGTGATTAAATAGTTGACACAGCATAGGTTTCTGACACAGAATGAATGTGGTCTAATGAACTTAAACAAAAAAATTTGCCTTTGAGCAATTCACTATGCTGTTGAATATAAATCCTCTCAAAAAAATGTTTGAAGAAATTTTCTTTTTATTTATGAAATCTGAAATGAAAAAAATTGACCCCCCAATTTTTTTTCCACATCCCCCTTTCCCTTATTTCAAAACTGATCTCAATTCAAATTTCTAATGAAGTTTGCAACAATAACTACTCATTTAAATACATCATAAAATATTAAAATGTAAAAAAAAAGTGCTTGTTATTACTGAATGGTAAAGATTGTTTTAATCTATCAGTTGGTAGTAAAAGTGAATATACATTGTATATTGTATAAAACAATGATTTAAGTTGATTCAACTACTATTCTGGACAAAGAAAGATAACTCCAATTGAAATCCAAATGGAATTTCTTGCTATTGCACAATATTGTGCAATTAGATATTTCTTGCTATTGTGCAATACTGTGCAATTGAAAATATTTGCTATTGCACAATACTGTGCAATTGAAGATTTCTTGCTATTGCACAATACTTAATATAATAATTTTGGATCCTGATTTGGACCAACTTGAAAACTGGGCCCATAATCAAAAATCTAAGTACATGTTTAGATTCAGCATATCAAAGAGGCCCAAGAATTCAATTTTTGTTAAAATCAAACTTAGTTTAATTTTGGACCCTTTGGACTTTAATGTAGACCAATTTTAAAACGGGACCAACAATTAAGAATCTACATACACAGTTAGATTTGGCATATCAAAGAACCCCAATTATTCAATTTTTGATGAAATCAAACAAAGTTTAATTTTGGACCCCGATTTGGACCAACTTCAAAAATGGGCCAATAATCAAAAATCTAAGTACATTTTTAGATTCAGCATATCAAAGAACCCCAAGGATTCAATTTTTGTTAAAATCAAACTAAGTTTAATTTTGGACCCTTTGGACCTTAATGTAGACCAATTTGAAAACGGGACCAAAAATTAAGAATCTACATACACAGTTAGATTCGGCATATCATAGAACCCCAATTATTCAATTTTTGATGAAATCAAACAAAGTTTAATTTTGGACCCTTTGGGCCCTTTATTCCTAAACTGATGGGACCAAAACTCCCAAAATCAATACCAACCTTCCTTTTATGGTCATAAACCTTGTGTTTAAATTTCATACATTTCTATTTACTTATACTAAAGTTATGGTGCGAAAACCAAGAAAAATGCTTATTTGGGTCCCTTTTTGACCCCTAATTCCTAAACTGTTGGGACCTCAACTCCCAAAATCAATACCAACCTTCCTTTTGTGGTCATAAACATTGTGTTTAAATTTCATTGATTTCTATTTACTTAAACTAAAGTTATTGTGCGAAAACCAAGAATAATGCTTATTTGGGCCCTTTTTTGGCCCTTAATTCCTAAACTGTTGGAACCAAAACTCCCAAAATCAATCCCAACCTTTCTTTTGTGGTCATAAACTTTGTGTCAAAATTTCATAGATTTCTATTCACTTAAACTAAAGTTATAGTGTGAAAACCAAGAAAATGCTTATATGGGCCCTTTTTGGCCCCTAATTCCTAAAATGTTGGGACCAAAACTCCCAAAATCAATCCCAACCTTCCTTTTGTGGTCATAAACCTTGTGTTAAAATTTCATAGATTTCTATTCAGTTTTACTAAAGTTAGAGTGCGAAAACTAAAAGTATTCGGACGACGACGACGCCAACGTGATAGCAATATACAACGAAAATTTTTTCAAATTTTGCGGTCGTATAAAAAAATGGTGTACTACAAGGAACTGGAAATACTTTCACCAAATTTTGGTTATTTTAAGATGAATTGAAAGTAAAGGTCCTTTTTCAAAAGTGAAGAAAGATACCAAAGGGAAATTTAATAGTAAAAATAAGCTGACAATGCAATGGCAAAAAACGAAAAAAGGAGCAAAAGATAAATAACAGTATACAACATAGAACATAGAAGCTGTTGAATTTATACTATAGAAATTGGGAGATTTGATATGACTGCAAATGTGACAGCTATCCACTATTAATGTTCAAATGAAGTGGATTTTAGCAATTTAAGGCAACCATTCAGCCTTCAACAATGAGAAAAATCCATACCGTATGGTCATCTATAAAAGACCCACCCATGAAAAATATGTTTCCACAGGGTTTTTAATAACATTGTGGTAAGTATATGACATTAGATTGATTCATCTTATGTATTGTGATATGATTCCAGTATATCAATATACAGGATTTACCAACAAATTACAACATATTTGTTTTATTACTCTATGATTACCTTGTAACAGCATGACCTCCCACTCTGTTTATTTCTTGACATAATGTGAACACCAATCCCTGTACATACCAAGATGGCTGAAAAAAATAAATAATGTAAAGAAACCAAGTCACAATTTTACTTTTTCATGCCTTTACCATGTCAAAAAATTTCTTAGAGGTTGTCACTGTCTTCAGACATCTTTTTTTCAATAACATCTAAAGTGTACTAGTATATGAAAATCCTACCTGCATTGGAACACTAATTTTAGACTTTATCTTTTTTCCATCTTCTGTTTCCTCTTGTATATCAACTTCATCCCATCTCTACAAATGATATAATATGTAATAAATAAATCTTAAATTTAATAGCAGAATGGAAATAAAATTATTCTAGCAAAGTAAATAAATCAATATTATAAAATTATTATCCCTTTAAAAAAAAAAAAAGATTTTCACCTTGCATATAAGGCTGCACTCTCAATATTCAGTTCAAAATGATATAATCTTTTTCCTCTAGGACAGATTAAACTGTTGTGGCACAAAACAGAATTTTGGTTCTTCTTAAAATGTGAATAAAGGAGCTAAAGATATGTATGCAATATTTAGAATCATATACTACCTTGTAACAAAGAATAAAGTGGAGAAGAAGCAAGTTTTATGCCGATAAAAGACTTTAAAACTTACAGTACAATTAGTAACTATATGGCAGTTCTGATCTGTAACAAGTCCTCCTCTGAACTCCTTCAATACAACATCTGACAGGTGATCTACCCATATTCTATTAAATCAAAATAGAGAGATGAAATAAAAACTACACAGAGGTGAATCATTCATATCAGTACCAATAAAATACCTAATATAATAACTCCATAATTCTTCTTAAGTATTTGGATGACAATTTCTATACCTGGCAATCCAAACCAGTTTCAGTAATTTTTCTTTCTATCTCAATTTATTAATAGCTTAATCTATGACCTTTTACCATCTTACAACATCTTATTTCTTACATTTCCATTGAAGTATTACACCTGGTTCTTATTCTGTTTTCTTACGAGCATCTATGAGTTTCTTTTTTCATCACTTTGAAGGCATTGTTTACACTTGCAAAGGGAATTTGTAACATAGCACCAACAATTTTAGTATGTGCACATGTACATACATTTTTGATAATTTCATTTGAACATACACACAGACTTTAAAACATAATGCTACTCTTCTGTTGTAGGTGGGGCATTGAAATGACTTTAAACTTGAGAACATAAAACCTAAATGAAATCAAAATAACTTCAAACACTAGCATGTATTGAAAACATGAAAACAAATTCAATGAAAAGTAGTTCAACTGATTATTTATTCTATAGTTGTGAGTCACTGTTGAAAAGTATGCATATGACACGAGTCCTACAAGGGTTTGTTTTGTTTGTGCAAGAGATGAAACTATTGTAAGCATTACCTGAACGCCTCTAGTTGACAGTTAGCTAACATTTCTTTGACCTTTGTCCATACTGGGTCCTCTACTGGTTTACTTCCCTTTGGTGTAACCTTTTTAATTCTTTAAATCAAAACAATGATTATGTTTGGTATAGTTTAATATCATGGTGGAGAACCCAATTGCTACCTTGCTTAATATATCAGAAAGTGGAGGGATGTTTTAATAAATGTTAAGTTGTCATAGAAAATAATACCCGGTGTCAATATTTCAATAAGATTGTTCTAAAGTAAACAATATCTCAAGATCCAAGTAAGACAATGTTTGTGATATACTGTTGGTATGTTAAAAAAATCAAATCTTTATCCTGCTACATCCACATTTTAGGCAATACCTAATACCAGAACAGTTTTTGAAACTATTTCCAGCATCCTATAATACAAACTGTTCTGAAGTTACTTGACATTAGAAAATCTTAGGTAATGATATGAAGTGTGAAAGTAGCAATAATACTTGAGGGAAGAAAGTGGTGGAAATTTCAATTAAAAATTCTGTTCAGCAATAGTTTCATACTAGAATGACAAAATTTCTCTCTAACTCCTTAGTCTATACTTTATTCTGTTAAATAATAATCTTAACTTAATTCTTAAAATAGTTATATGAAAATGTATAAAGTTGAAACAGAAATTTTATTTTTGTATAGTACATCTTCTGTCAAATGATTGCTAATGATATACATATAATAAACCTACTTTGCCTGATCACTTTGTTGTAAGATACAGTTTTGTAGAGAAGGCACCAGATCACACAGAGCTGTACATAATCTGCCTACAAGTAATACCCTAAAATACAACATATAAAACTACAATAGTAAATTATGATTGTCATGTATGACAGCTTATCAAAATTTTATTTCTTCAGTATCATTCAATTATTTTTAAAAATACAACCTGAATTATAATAAATCAAAGGTATTATACAAAAAACTTGAAAAGAAAATCTGTTAAAAAGCAAATGCAACTGAGAACTGTTACAAAGGTGGTGTTTAAAATATGTTACAATATTTTTTCAGCCATTTTTAAACTATCATTCTCCACTGAATTTCTCCTGGTAATATACATAAAATAATTGGTGTTACTTTATGCAATGCCTTGCCTAACTAACTTTATATTTCAATATACAGATATCATAAACTGTTATCACAGAGATATGTCACGCTTTTTGGTTAATATTTCGATTATGCAAAAACATGTAAGTTTTGCAAATGTTCAAAGTCAATGAACCATGACTGAAGGTACATGGCTAAACAATCTTCAATGAGATTTACTAATGCATATACAACTGCATACCAAATAACATTGACTTATCATAAGTAGTTCCCTTTAAACAAACCTAAACACAAACAAATACATGTAAACTTAGCAAAATTTCAAAGTCAATAGACCAAAACTGAGGGTGAGGGGTCAAATAATCTCCATGGTAATAAGATGTGTCAATGCTAATACAACTGCATACCAAATACCATTGACCTACTACTAGTTGTTCCCAATAAACAGACCTTATCACAAACTTATACATGAAAACTAAGTCAAAGTTTCAAGGTCAATAGACCATAACTGAGGGGCGTGGCCACATAATCTCCTTGGAAATGAGATATGCCAATGCTTATACAACTGCATACCAATTGTCATTAACTTACCACTAGTGGTTACCCATAAACTGACCTAATCACAAACTAATACATGAAAACTGAGCAAAAGTTTCAAAGTCAATAGACCATGACTGAGGGGGTGTGGCCAAATAATCTGCATAGAAATAAGATATGCCAATGCTTATACAACTGCATACCAATTATCATTAACTTACCACTAGTTATTCCCCATAAACTGACCTAATCACAAACTAATACATGAAAACTAAGTAAAAATTTCAAAGTCAATGGACCATAACTGAGGGGTCAGGGCCAAATAATATCCATGGTAATGAAATGTGCCAATGTTAATACAACTGCATACCAAATACCATTGACCTACTACTAGTGGTTCCCAATATACAGACCTTATCACAAACTTATACATGAAAACTAAGTCAAAGTTTCAAGGTCAATAGACCATAACTGAGGGGCGTGGCCACATAATCTCTTTGGAAATGAGATATGCCAATGCTTATACAACTGCATACCAATTATCATTAACTTACCACTAGTTATTCCCCATAAACTGACCTAATCACAAACTAATACATGAAAACTAAGTAAAAATTTCAAAGTCAATGGACCATAACTGAGGGGTCAGGGCCAAATAATATCAATGGTAATGAAATGTAACAATACTAATACACCTGCATACTCAATATCTTTGACTTAGCACTAGTGGTTCACAATAAACTAGACCTAATCACAAACTAATACATTGTTGACACCAGCATCACCGGAAACAGCATACCTTTGTCTTGCTTTTTGACTCGGTCAAATGAGGCAAAAATAACTGATTCATAGTTCTCCTGTGTAGATGTAAAATTAATCTTTAATATGAAAGTTTTTTCAGTTGTCGCAATAAATTTCCTTAACCAACACTTTTTCAAAAATATAAACATACCAAATTTAATCCTGTCTAAAGAAGTTATACCATTGAGCAATTTCTGTTACATGAAAGATATCTAATTCTCTTAATAAACATTACTATACCTATGTTTGGTTATTGCATTTGTAAAGGCATCAGGTATTTCTTTCAATGATTTCTCCCATAACTTCAACTGTTCATTCAAATGTTCTATCAACCTGAAACAAGAGTGTAATTGAATTTTCTCCCCTGCTTTACTAACCATGATTGATTCTGTGTTTATAGTCCTAAGGATTAAGTTTGACTACATACATTATCCTAACACTGTCATCCCTATTGTCTCCCCTGCTTTATTAACCAAAATTGATTCTTCGTTAATAGTCCCAATGAAGTTTTCTACAAGTATCACATAATCTTCACACTTTGTAATCCTTATTTAAAGATTTCTACAATTTGCATGCAAGTTAAAAACAAATTAAAAAAAATTACTATATAATTGTCATTGTACATGTATAAGAATTATTTAAACAGTAGATATATAGTATGTCTATCACATAAGGAAATGATAGACAGCACTGTCTTGTAAAAGTCTTTTCTTTACTTTATTTATTTATTTTACAGAAAACAAGAGTTTCTTTAACTTAAAATTTTACATTTTTGGTTAATTGATCAAATGAGAACTGAATGTTAAAAAACTCATGTTTTTTTCTTCATTGAGTTCATTTTCCAAAAGGCAATTTAAACAGGGGATATAACTTCTCTTAGGGAAGATAACTTCCAAGTATATTTCCATTTTTTTAAGAGCAGACTTACCCTTTAACACAATCATGACATGATGACTTGATATGTAGGTATATATTATCTGTGTCAGAATATTTATCAAAGGCAATGTTTTCTGTTTCTTTTTCATCGCTGGTCTGTGTGTATGTCGTAGCATCATCGAGCATGCTTTTTAACTTCTCATCAAAATTCTTACATAAACTAAAAAAAAAGACAAGGCAAGTTAGTTATCAGGTACCATGTTAGATGGTGTGTGAAAAAAATGCCCTTTTGAGTGTTTACCTGGTTTTACTATTTACTTCCTGGTCTACATAGTTTGATTAATTACAGTAATAAGTCTAATTCATTTGGAAATTGAGTATGTTCAGTGTTTAGATATTCAACTTTGCTCCAAAATTTGACAACTATTTTCAGTTTTTCCCTTGACACTTTGAAAGATACATCTTTAAAAAATAAAATATTTTTGTAATTATCATTATTTCTTTTTTATGTGCTTTTTTCTATGCATTTTCTTGCATTGCATAGCATATCTGGAAAACATGTAATTCAAGTAGATGTCATTGTTATGAATATCCAAAGCTCATATCTTTCAAAGAATGATTATTTTAACCTGTGAACATAATAATATTCTTCAGAATAGTCTTGTGTCATTTAATGTGTTTTAAAAGTTGTCTTAAATATCAATAAATAGTGAAGCATTTAATGTTTAACTTAATAATGGTTGCTGACTGCATAATTACTGAATATATAAAAAGAAAGCAGTCAAACCAATATTTAACCAATTCTGACATTAAATATCTTAAAGAATGTTTTAACAATAAGAAAATGATAAATATACCTCTGAACAACAGGAGTAAATGCTTTAGCTTTCATAATGAGTCCTCCAGGGTTATCTGAAGTTGACCTTGCTGTGGAGGGAATCCACGCCATATTAGATGATATATCTCCAGAGGTCTCATTCCAAACGTACCAAGCTAGGTCTGTGTCAGCTGTTACAATACTGTAAAAGATAATATGTAATAAATATAAACTTTGGTAGCTTGAGCAATGCTTTCATGTCACACCCTATCCAAGCTGTGTCAGCTGTTATACCGCTGAAGTTAAACAGTGATAATCAAAGCCAGGAGAAAAGTCACTATTAAATACATGTTAATGCTTTGTCAGATGAAATATAAGTGAAATATATACTTTAGACAACCTCATATGTTAATAAAATCAAAACAGGTTTAATATTCAAATTATCTGTATTGATCATACAAACTAACTTGGGTATTCATTGAAAAAATATAGTCCTTTAAAATCAAACACAAATGTTTTCCATAGTAAGTTGTATATGTATAAAAGGTTATGTGGAAGGAAAAAGAGATGTTTCTTTGCATTCAACTTTATCTTTTTATACTTTCTTACAGTTTATCACCAGAATTAGAAGGTGAGAATATTTTTATTACACAGCATCTGTTCATGCTAACATAACAATAATATATCATTTTTGTTTATGATATTTCTCAAAACAAATACCAATCAACCAATTTGATATGAACAACCATAACATTTCACTAACAATAGGCTAAAACTTTTCAAACTTTGATTTTGAACAACTTTGGGCCAATTGAAATCTTCAAAAGACATATCACTCTTGATAAGCACAGTAATATTGATCATCCCTTAAGGAATTGTTTACAACTGACCCATAAATTCAATCTGACCATTCTCTTATATAATTATTTTTTAAATAATTACCAATTATTTTTTCTTATATAAAGCTTTATAGGGTAACAAGAAATAAGCTTACCTATCTTCTGTATTAGCCATTTCCATGACGACCTTTGATACTTGACGTTTCGTCACTTCTGTTGATGACTCCAGCTGATACTGGATGAGAGACTGCAATACAGATAGTTTTTGCATTACAGTTCAACTGTTTAACCCTCCCATATTTCTGTGCCACTACCAAGTTAGGACCTAAGGCTGTCTCATCTTTAGACGGGTTTTGTGCTAGTGATGTTGTGTAAATGTCGAAGTTTCCCTTTTGCAGTGTTTTTATTTAAGTTAAGTTGCAGATACAAGATGCTAAATTCTTAAGAAGATTTGTCAATTTTCCATGTTTTTGTATAAGAAAACCTCAATAAATTATTTCTTAAACCTAGACTTCAATATATCATATGAAAACAAAAATATGTCCATAGTACATGGATGCCTCACTCGCACTATCATTTTCTATGTTCAGTGGACCGTGAAAATAGGATGAAATTTCTTATCACCGGCTTAGTATATTTCTAGAATTTTGATTGGTTAACGCACGTTGTTACAAAACCTGTAGCCCCTGAGTGTTGCTAACCTGTATCCCCGGGCATTGCTACCCATTACATCGGGGAAATTCAAGCATGTTTTCCTTAGTTCAATGGTTGTTCCTTACGAAATATCGAATTCTGTAGATTATCCATGATGTCTGTATCATTAGATACTTAATCCACTAATGATTTTATCTTATTATGTCGATTATCTGCATTCATTTTAGTAAATGCATCACTATTCTGCCACATTGTCAATGAATGGGACTACTGACCTAGCTATGCAAATGACCCATGTTGATGTCACACTGTCTATGATGTTACTCTTACAACTTTGAGTGCCAAATTGGACCGATTTCACTTTCTCTGTCTTTAGATTAAAAACGTCTTGTATTTGTCTACCAAAGGTAGTAAGTACCCTACACCCCGTTAAAAATATGTCAAAATCCCAAATTTCAATAAGAGATATTTAAAAAATTTAAAAAACGTTAAACTTTGTGGTCGAATTTCTCAAAAAATCGCCAGATTTAGACTAAGACAGGGGATAAATTCGTTATCAACGTTCATATCCGTAGATAACTTATATTATTTGGCATTAAAATTAAAAAGATCATATCATAAAGAATATGTATACTCAGTTTCAAGTTGTTCAGACTTCAACTTCATAAAAAACTACATTGACCAAAAACTAATACCTGAAGCGGGACGAATGGACAGACAAACAAATGGACACACAGACCAGAAAACATAATGCCCCTCTACTATCATAGGTGGGGCATAAAATCAACAAGAAGAATTGTGTGTATTTCTGAGCAAAAATAAATAAACTGACAATGGAGAAAGTTTCACATACATGTATAATTAAAAAAAAATTCAATAAAATGTTTTATTTAAGAATTGAATGCTTCTTTTTGTAAATTCATTTGGGTGTAAAGCGTTGACCAAAGTACATTTTGTATGAAGCACAGAAGCGCTTCATTCTAAAAATGTGTGCACGGTCAATGCTTTTACAACCCTATGAAATTATAAAAAGAATCATTCAATACTTATAATTACAATTTTTAGCTAGGATTATGAAAACATGATTTCTATCAAGTTTTTATTGAATTTACCTGTGCACTTTATTGTGGGACCTTGTGTCATCATGAATGTTGAATTGTATAATGAATGTTAATTTCAGAAGTACGCATGATTGCTGTTAGCCAATCAAAATAATGTAATATAAGGAAACATTCATGCAATGTAATTATAACATAATGTAAGAAATCTCTTACCTTTACTCTGTCTACAAACAAATTCCTCAGAATACCATCCCAGATGGAGAGTTGTCTGTTCATGATTCTATTACAAACTGTATCCCAGCCAATCATACTCTCATCCTATGAATATAAAGTCTTTGGTATCAGTACATTGAATCCATCAAACAATCATAACTGTATTCAAAATTATCTTGAAGCCATATTCATAAAAGTTGATAATCATAGTTCCAATAGATCTGTGTACATTAAATAAGAACTTAACCTTATAATATTTTTTTTTCAAAATAAGACCCGTGATTTTTAATAACCTCAAAATATATCAATTCAGTTTGACATATAAAGATTTAGGCATTGACATATTTTTAAGATAGATGTCTTTTTTTGCTTATATTTAATACCTGTCATCTTCATAAAATATTAAGGGAATTCATATCCTTTAAACTACTTTTAGTATAAATGAAATGAATACATAGTATTAAATTCATATTTTATCCAAACAAGAAATCTAACCTGTGATAAAAGTTCCCAAACAGCATCTCTTATGTCTGCCAGACGTTTTACTGTGTTGATAAAATTCAGGAGTTTGCCCACACCGGTTGTCACATCTGATATACACCTATAATTAAACAAACACTTTGCAATTCATTGATCATTTAAATTTGTGGTTCCCCTGTTCCCATGAAATCAAGGAAAATTAGTATCCAATGAATATTAATGAATCCACAGTATGCAGAAGCAGTAAAACTGTAACTTAATATCTAAGATTAGGTGAAAAGAATTAACCCATGTTAGGCAGCATTTTCTAATCACATTCTGTTAATTTTTTAGTAGTTGGTTTTTGGATTTCTCAACATAACACCTGACACTTACGTGTTTATCCATTGTTGACAATTATCCTGTAAATGCTGCTCTGAAACTGGGTTGGCATGTGATCTTAGACTTGGACAAAATTCTGAAAAAATAAAAACAGTTTTTATTATATTTAGTTTAAACATATTTATTTATAGTGGATTGGGAAACAAGTTTTGCAACTTATATTAATCCCTTTCCACTTTGCGGGTGCGAGTGCTGCCTTGTAGCGGCATTAGCCTGCTGTTTTTCGAAATCTACAAGGGTGTCTTTAACGTGCAAGAGATATGGCTCTCTCTTAACAAGGGTCAGCCATTTATCATCCCCTTTCGACGGACTATCATCGTTCCCCTGAGACCATACTCGCAAATGGTGTCAAGGGAGAGCCAATAATTCAGTTCCTGAAATTTTCATCCCAGACGGGAATCGAACCTTATTCTAATGTTTCAAATTCGTAACTGTGTAAGAGTAAGTTATTGGATTACAAAAATCATGATACGTCTAATTTAAAAAATAAATAACATGCCATATTTTGCTACTGGGACTTTTATAGCTGAATACTTTTTGAAAGCTGTACTGGGACCTTTAGTTGTTCAATATGTCATTTGGCCTATTGTAGAGAGTTGCCTTATTGGCATGATTTTCTTTCTATATTTGCTGTATGTAAAAAAATGTCTACATATGAAATATTTATGCCATTAAACTAGGAACATTATAATTACCTGTGACAGACTTAGGTAAGCACTTAGATGATATGGATGTCTGTAAATCCAGTAGTCCTGTCTCTGAAAAACATGTGCATATTCATGCTTTTAAGATAACCTTTTATATTAGAGTAAACCTGTCTATATAGTATATATCAATATGTATTTAGTTTGTGTATTATTGTAATTAGTTTGATTTTGCTTTGTTTCAGAAAATATTCTTATATTAGTATGAGGTTCATTATTACTGAACTGGTATAATTTTTGTTTAGGGGCCAGCTGAAGCGCGCCTCTGTATGCAGGAGTTTCTAGCTACATTTAAGACGCCCTGGTGGCCTTCAGCTATTGTCTGCTCTTTGGTCAGGTTGTTGTCTCTTTGACATATTCCCAATCGCCATTCTGAATTTTACTTTCAAATTTTATCTGAAATTCTCTTTTTTAAAACAAAGAAATGTAAAACCTTTCTATATTCATCTAGATCTAGATAAAGATGACTTCTGAACACAATAATTGATTTAATGATCATAATATATGTTTACGTGAAAAAAAAAAACAACTTTGGAAGTACAACCATGTTCAAAGTACATAAATATTGTAAGTTCTTAGTTAAAGATATGCATATAATAATAGTTAAAAAAATATCATTTGACTTAGTTATACATATATATACATACCATTCTGTTTCTTTGTTGTTACCTCATTCAGTATAGACAGCAGCAAGTTATTTTGTACTGAAAAACAATATGTATTACATGTGTACGGTACTAACCAATTATAAATTATAGTTATAACATTAATCTTGTTTTGTTATATCTATCATTTTTATATGTTTCTGGCATATCTTTCTTCTACAATTTGAAATAGCTTTCGTACTGGTCATTTTGTGGAATAACATGATTACACAACAAAAGAACTATAAATTACAAACTGTAATTGCAATTCTTGTTTAGAAAGAAAGTAACAAAATCTGCTTTTTACAGAAATATCAAATTTAATGTTGTCTTACAGTTTTGCAGCTGAAAGTTTTTTATCTGAAAGTTGTCCTTAGTGGGGCTTACATAAAACGTAATGTATCTGATGGCTGTAAGTTGACATACATTTATCAGAAGTGCTGTCTCCCACATAGAACACACTGTGTATTTGGTGTACAGTTTTGATGATAAGACTTACATTTATCAGAAGTGCTGTCTCCCACATAGAACACACTATGTATTTGGTGTACAGTTTTGATAATAAGTTGTACTACTGTACAGATCTGGTCCTTTATACTGGCTGTCTGTTGACTGGAGTGGAACAATTGTTGTACTGCTGTCTGTAATAGACATACTCCTCATTACGTTTAATTTCATTTTCTTAAGAACCAATCATAAATATCCAGCAGATATGGCAAAATAAATGTTCAAATTGTCAATATACATAATTTATAATTTCATTAATGTAAAAGGTTATGAATCACAAAGAAGACAACTATTGTTAGGAATCTGTCATGCCTACCATATATGAAAATTTACCTCCGAGGTAAAACTTAATCTGAGTAAATGAAGCACTAAATGAAGGTCAAATTGACTTTTAATGGGAGGCTGTCATGTTCCCATACATAGATGTTTCCATATTTCAAATCAAAGCAAGCACAAAGACTTTTTGACAAAGACTTAAGTCAAAGATACTCATATAATATTAAGAAACAGACTTACAGTTCTTGCCAGTAGAAACTCATTGAAGACTTGTCTTGGTGTACTGTCTTCCAACAGAACAATGGCACATAAGCACTCAGCAATAGACTGTAAAATCAGAAATGTTTGTTTATAAAAATAAATCAAGGTTATTTACCTTCTTCAAATGAATATTTCTATCCTCTTCTCATATGCTAATAAATGACAATAAAGTTATATTTCAAATTTTTGATCAGATATTGCAAAGAATTTTGTTCTGAGCTAACTTTTCATTAGAATATTCAGTCCCTTACATATGACAAATCATATTCTGTTCTTTCTGTGTATTTCAGCATAATGTCCTACATTCCTGTTTATGTTAACTGCCTTTTTACCAGCTGTAGCACCAAAAAGTGTATGAATATCCTTGTACTCATTTTGTGTTATACATTTATCTTATACATTTATCTTATACATTTATCTTATACATTTATCTTATACATTTATCTTATACATTTATCACTGTTATAAAGCATTTAAGTCAATAGTTTATTTTAGGGTAATACTAAGTCTTTCAATGTCAATGTAAAAGAACCCCATCAAATTGATAATGAATGATTAATTGAATAAAAAATGTCAATTGTTTTTAGTTGATGGTTCTGTCCTGAGAGAAGACTATTGTTGAATGTGTCCATAGAACAAGGATGCCCCCTTCACAATATTGTTATCTATGTTCAGTGGATCATTAAATTGGGTCATAACTCTAATTTGGCATTAAACTTACAAGGATCATATCATAGGGAACATGTGTACTAAGTTTCAAGTTGATTGGACTTCACCTTCATCTAGTGATTTTGCTAGCGCTCGTCACTTTCGTAATTTACGAAACAGTTTTCGCATTGACGAAAGTATTTCAAATCAATTTCGTCACTTAAATTTTAAAAGTGTAAAAACATTTTCCAATTAAAATACTGTAAATCTACCTGTCTGTATGTTTTTGACAAGTTTATGACCCCCAGGTAATTAACATTTACAACAGGTGTTACAAGTTGTGATTTCAACTAATCCGCTTATTGCCATCGGATGGGTCACTAATCCCTTAATTAAACCTCATAATTGACCATCATAATTATTTTCCCCAGGAAGATCAGTCAGTCGGCATTTCATCAACTAAGAGTGCAGTTTCGTCATTTGATCAAAATTGTTTCCCCCGGACCGTTGGCATTTGAATATCAATATTTCTCAAACTATTACAATTTGAATGTCGTTATCGTAGATTCGTCATTTGAACGCATGTCGTCATACTTGATATAAATTTTCATTAAAAACTTTCGACAAATTCCATTTAAAATATAAAACTTCATTCAAAACGATCCGAAACGTTTTCACTAGTCAAACAGGTGCTACCTGTACTGTGTGCTACGCATGAGTGAAAGTATTCTTTTGACTATTTATAGACAGCAAAAATGTAAAATATGAAATAATTTAGTATGAATTAAATAAAAGAGACAAATATATATCTCTAACTAAAGTACTTTAAATAGAAAAATTATAATTTCCTGATGAACTGGACTCGTTTTGAATTTATTATTCATGTGTCACTTCCCGTTTTCATTTCATTTTAAAACCGAAAGTAGAAAACATGATCTATTCTTGATTTGTTTACAACCTCCTTACACTAAGTTACAGTAATTATAATCGTTCCAAAAAGGATTTTATTCATTTCCACCTTACTAGAAATGATTTCCAAGTATTGATTTAGACGTTTTATAAGGGTAATGATTATGCAGTGAGATAATCATTGCAAGTTAATTTCTGCTGTGAATTTTTGTTTTAAAAAAAAATGGAATCTAACTTTTATTGATCAGGAATATCCTCTGGAACAAACTGAAGAGAAATTGTGAACTAAATTTCCGGATCCCATGTCAGAATCTTTCATAATAAGAGCCAATACAGCCAAATCATACAATAACTGCCAATCATGCCTAAGCCCAGACCCCTTCAAGATCTGACAAAGTTAAAGATGAAGCTAGTAATATACATCCTTGGTCCCTTTCTGTTGCACAATAAAGGTTGATTTTAATAGCGCGCAAAAGTAACTAAAGCCCTCAAAATCCTAGCTTAAACCCTGCCTTCATCAAAAACAACCTTGACCAAAAACTTTAACCTGAAACAGGACAGACAGACAGACAAATGAGCACACAAACCAAAAAACAAAATAATAAATAGTTTTAGACACTTAGTCCTGACTACATAGATGCCTGTACCTACCTTGTCATCAGCAAAAGTTTCTTTGAGTGTTCCTCTACACCCCTGAAAGGAACAAATTATTACATTATAAGAATATAACTGCTGAGAAAAGACACATATTTCATTTGTAAGCATTCACCCATGGTTTATATTTCTATTGTATCATATTCTAAATAAAATGTTACACCTTTTTGTCTTTAGTATATTTTTAACATAATTTTATAGCCTGCAAGAAATAGTATAAGCCAACAACATAAGATTACAGCTACACTAAATCTTCAAATGACTTGTTCACAAATATGGACTAAATTTATATATAACTTACAGATAGAATGGTTGATCTAAAATGACTGATAGCTGCCCACTGTCTGGTAAGAACAGGAAACCAGCTGAGAAGGTCTGTGGAATGTTGGGACTCCAATTGTAAACTGGTATGAATATGACGAGATAATAGGTAATGTCGGGTCGCTGTCAGATAATCCTTATCATCTAGAGAACTCCATATCTATAAAACATAAATAATACATTGTGTACTTATAAAATATAGAAACTGCTCATGAATATTCATATCATTGCAATACTTTCAAATCTGTCTTTATTAAAAGTACACTATTTCGGCCTACAAATGTTTTTTGTTGTGTAGGTTAGGTAGGTAGGTTGGTTTTTTGTGTTGTTTTTTTTTTTTGGGGGGGGGGGGTCCACACCAGTGAGCGATTTAAATACAATAAAATGCAAATCAGGGATGGAAAACGCCGAAATTCCTGATTTTATTTTAAAAAATTTTGGCCGAAGCAATAAAAAAGTTAGGTTTGGGAGCACAAACGAGGGTCGGTCATGTTACCGGAAACACCTTTTTTTAGGCCTTGGGAAGAAATTTAACTACTCATTCAAATAAGAATGGTATATCATATCAGGAAAAATTAAAAATATAGGATATTACAATAAAAAACGCAATCTCATTAGTTCAAATATATATATTTCACCAAAACTATTTATTTAAGTTATTAAAAAATCAATTTACTTTTTGTCTTAATATCTTAAATTAAAATCTACATTCATTTCTGAAGCACCAATATATAATACTTTTAATGGTGTGTTCTCATTTCGCCTTAGCTGTGAATTCCAGGTAAAAAAGGTAAAAAATATACAAAGGCCAGATGGGAATTGAAATTTAGATAAAAATATTAAATAAACAAATTAAAAACCAATTCTTCAGAGAACAATTGAAGGTCTTTCCACCTCGATAATAAGAATGAAATTTAAAAAACGATGTTAGAAAATGTCACTCCTTGTTGTTGTTATTTGGTTCTTCAAATTGATATAAAAAATAAGACTAATAGGTATATGCAGAAGACTTGAAATTATTTTTAGCAAAGGTCAAAATCTAGAATGTCAAATTGACCTTTGACCTTGACCTCAATTTCAAGGTCATAGGTCAGGGATCTTAAATCAAAAGACCCCAGGTCAATCATTTGTATGGTTGTGGAGAAATACTGATTTCAAATACATAAGGGGAGAAAACTCCTATAAGGGTTAACCAAAACACTTCGACTGAAATAGATTGAAGTTGCGCCTTTTTGTAAACAGCAATTTGGCAAACAAATCATATCATTTACTGTAACAGTTTCTTTTGAATAACGATAACAAGCAAAATTCAAAATTTATAACATGACCTTGACCTTTGACCTTGATCTCAATTTCAAGGTCATAGGTCAGTGAACACAAAACGGAAGACCGGAGGTCAATCACTTGTATGGTTGTGGAGAAAAACTGATTTGAAATACATAAGGGGAGAAAACTCCTATAAGGGTTAACCAAAACACTTTGACTGAAATAGGTTGAAGTTGCGCCTTATTGTAAACAGTTATTTAGCAAACACATCATATCATTTACTGTCACAGTTTCTGTGGTATAACGATAACAAGCAAAATTCAAAATTTAGAACATGACCTTGACCTTTGACCTTGACCTCATTTTCCTTCAAATGGACCAAGGACTTCATATCAAAAGACTGTAGGCCTCTACGACTTATAACGTATGAATTGATCCAACAAATCGCCTATCTTAAATTTTCAAAGGGAAATAACTCCCTTAAGATGTCTTCCGATCACTAAAGTCAAAATAATTCAAATCATTCTCAAGAGTAGACGACCAATTTGGTGAAAACAGTTTGCTAAAATCTTTTACGGTTTTAGAGATATAGCGATAACAAGAAAAAGGGGACGCAGGGAGATAACTCCTATAAGAATAAGTGTTCGGTCACACAGGGTGAGTTTCGAAACCCCCATTACTGAACAACATCATTGGCCAAAAAATCCATTCTATATGTTGTAAGACAAAAAAGCATCTCAGACAGCAGAAGAAAAAAAAAAATAAATATAAATCAATTGCTTTTAAAAAGCAATTGTAAACGGTCTTTCCCCCTTTGAAACATAGATTGATTGGGGGGGTGTTTGTTTGTTTGTTTGTTTGTTTGTTTGTTTGTTTGTTTGTTTGTTTGTTTGTTTGTTTGTTTCTGTAAGGGGTCTATAGTATTGTGTTACCGGAGAAGTTTCATGTTTAGTTTGGAAAGTTTTTATTTTATTTTAGGTCCAGCGCGCGCGCCAGATTGAGGAGACACCACGTGACTTGGGTTTATAATAACGAAAACTTAGTCTTTTTATTTCTCTTTAGGTCGGGATGTTGAACAGACAACATGTATAGAGACGGAATGTACACAATGTAATTTCTTTTGTCATTGTAGGAAATTGACATTTTGATCACAGTTCACCAGCAGTGCATGTTTTGGATTTAATTGAACCGGTGGAACTTTAATACACATTTAACGATTATTTTCTTAAAATGTACATTTTTCAGCACCAGTTTGTAACACAGATTAGTATTTTAATCTAGGAGCGGACATTTTATTGTAGCATTTCACTGAGATTTACGGACCTAGCAAGCAATTTATACGGCATTGCAATTTTTTTTCTCTAGGAAAAGTCTTGAGAGATATCGGCACCACGTTGTTTTATGAACCTTAAGTACATGTATGCCCTGCTGACTGTAAATTTTAGGATCGATTAGACTTGTAGTTTCAGAGTTTAAGTGATAACAAGGAGGTGGATTTTTTTTTCAGAAGAGATGTAAGATCAATAATATAAATCAATTGCTTTTAAAAAGCAATTGTAAACGGTCTTTCCCCCTTTGAAACATAGATTGATTGGGGGGGGGGGGGGGGGGGGGGGGGGGGTGTTTTGTTTGTTTGTTTGTTTGTTTGTTTTTTTGTTTGTTTCTGTAAGGGGTCTATAGTATTGTGTTACCGGAGAAGTTTCATGTTTAGTTTGGAAAGTTTTTCTTTTATTTTAGGTCCAGCGCGCGCGCCAGATTGAGGAGATATCACGTGACGCGGGTATATAATAACGAAAACTTAGTCTTTTTATTTCTTTTTAGGTGGGGACGTTAAACAGACAACATCTATAGAGATGGAATGTACACAATGTAATTTCTTTTGTCATTGTAGGAAATTGACATTTTGATCACAGTTCACCAGAAGTGCATGTTTTGGATTTAATTGATTCGGTGTAACTTTAAAACACGTTTAAGGATTATTTTCTGATAATGTACATTTTTCAGCACCAGTTTGTAACACAGATAAGTATTTCAATCTAGGAGCGGACATTTTATTGTAGCATTTCACTGAGATTTACGGACCTAGCAAGCAATTTTAACGGCATTGCAATTTCTTTTCTCTAGGAAAAGTCTTGAGAGATATCGGCACCACGTTGTTTTATGAACCTTTAGTACATGTATGCCCTGCTGACTGTAAATTTTGGGATCGATTGGACTTGTAGTTTCAGTGTTTAAGTGATAACAAGGAGGTGGATTTTTTTTTCAGAAGAGATGTAAGATCAATATTAAAAACCAATTGTTCAGAGAACCATTGATGGTCTTTCCACCAGTTAAGACCTTTTTTATATTAAAATATTAAAATTTGGTTTAAAATGTCAATTTTAGCGCCAAATAACAGTTTATTGAACGCTTATTCAAAAAATATATGGTTTCTATAAAAAATATATATCGAAAAGGGAGATAATCTTTTACTTCCGGTTTAAAAAGTTTACTTCCGGTATTGTTTGATAGTTTACTTGACACTGATTCCAAAAATATATGGTTCTATATACTTTTACATTGATTTAGTACAAAAAATAGCTACTTCCGGTTTACAAAAGGTCACTTCCGGTTCTGTTTTTTAAGGTCACATTGCTTACAACTTAATGCAAAAAGTCCCATAGCTTTATCATGTGTACATATGAGGTAAAAGCAAAGGTCAAAATCTAGAACATTTAATTAGCATATGACCTTGAGCTCAATTTCAAGGTTATAAACCAAGGACCTCAAATCAAAAGACTCTAGTCCTCTACTTTATATTGTTAATGAGTTATATTACCATACGTATGATATTAGATATAAAAAAGGGGGAAAACTCGCGTCAAATGTCTACGTACCCTTTCAACTAAAATTTATGTGTTACGACATGTCGTAACTAACAATTGTGTGAAAATATTTTGTTGATATCTTGTATGATTACTGAAAATAAGAGATAACAAGCCAAAATCAAAATTTTAATCTTGACCTTGACCTTTGACCTTGACCTCATTTTCATTTTTTTGGACAAAGGACCTCAAATCAAAAGACCCTAGGCCTCAACCACTTATGGTTTTCCAGTTAAAAATGCATATCACTTATATCAAATATAAAAGGGGAAATAACTCTCATATGGAGTCTCCGGATAGCTTCGGTCAAAATGAATCAAATCATCCTGAGGATATAACAAGCAATTTGGTAAAATAAATTTGTCGGTTTCTTATACGGTTGCGAAGATTAATCGATAACAAGAAAAACAGTGTTCGGGGAGATAACTCTTACATGGATAAGATTTTGGTTACGCGGTGTCAGTTTCAAAAGCGTATTAATTGTTCGATATCATATACCATATATCTAAGCGACATCTTGCGAAACAAAAAAATTGCGAAGGAACAAAAAGTTGGCGGAAGAAAAAAAATAATAATAATAATAATAATCAGAAAAAAAACAATAGGTCTTTCCACGGAAAAGTGGAAAGACCTAATCAGAAGAAAAACAAAAGGTCTTTCCACGAAAGACCAAATTAAACCTCTGTGTTTTTATAGCAATTTTAACAACATTTATTTAGGGAATTGTTTCTCTGGGCATATTGCATTTCCGCTAATTTTTCAAAGTCCCAATGCTACGTTTCCGCAAATTTAAAGTATACGTTTCCGCAATTTGCATTTAGTACTTTTCCGAAAATTTACATGGTAAATTATAAATAATTGAATATATATTGACTTGAAAAATGTTGCTATGTCCTTATACAGAGACAGGCGAAAGCAGTTTCCAAAATTACCTAAATGTAGATTAGAAATTCACGAGACATTAAGACAAATAGATTTGAACACTAACAAAATTGAAACTTATTTTAACTTTTAATTAGTCAATGATTTTGATTTTCGGGAATCGTTATACTTTCATGTTTCACCAACTTGGTATGTCTATGTAATGAAATGACTGATATTTTCATAGATGGCACATTTAAATCCTGTCCGAAATTTTTCTACCAACTCAGTTTATTCGATACATGGATGTAAAAATGGTAACTACATTTGTCTTGTATTTGCGTTACTTCCACTTAAATCCGAGGAATGTTACACAAAACTGTTGTATCGGCCTATTGATGTGTGCACTACCCGAAGAATAACTTCCCGAGGTAGTTCATAATGACTTTGAATTTGTAATGCATACTGCTGTTACGAAAACACGAATTGTGCCGAGTCTTTTCATGCCCACTTGAACGAGCAGTTTTACGGTAGCCATCCTAACATTTTTGTTTGTTTTTATCGATGTGTTATTGAAACTGCAAACAACATCTTACATAAAGATGAGAACTCTAACTGTAAAAGCACCCGTTTGGAAATGTGAAAAGGAGAAGATGGACTTCCTTAAGTTCTTGAACAAAATACAAAACTTGTAAACGGTGAATGTACTACTGTGGACTTTGTGCGGCGTGTTGGCTACAAATATTCTGCCAGAACTGACTTATGAACTCATATCAAGATATTTCTGATTAGTGCTGACTTTTGAACATACGTTTTCATAGATTTAAATGATGAAGTTTACTTGCATGTTATGATGACCTTTGACTTACTTAATATTTATTTTATATTATGGCTTTGCTTTCGATCAACAGGTATTCCTCAATTATTTGCGGAACAGCAATAATTTATTAGGTCTTTCCACTTTTCGTGGAAAGACCTTTTGTTTTTCTTCTGATTATTTTTTTTTTTTTTTCTTCTGCCGTCTGAGATGCTTTTTTCTAGGCCAATGATGTTGTTCAGTAATGGGGGTTTCAAAACTTACCCTGTGTGACCGAACACTTATTCTTATAGTTGTCTCACCACGTCCCCTTTTTCTTGTTATCGCTATATCTCTAAAACCGTAAAAGATTTTAGCAAACTATTTTCACCAAATTGTTCGTCTACTCTTGAGAATGATTTGGTTTATTTTGATTTCAGTGATCGGAAGACATCTTATGGGAGTTATTTCCCTTTGAAAATTTAAGATAGGCGATTTGTTGGATCAATTCATACGTTATAAGTCGTAGAGGCCTACAGTCTTTTGATATGAAGTCCTTGGTCCATTTGAAGGAAATTGAGGTCAAGGTCAAAGGTCAAGGTCATGTTCTAAATTTTGAATTTTGCTTGTTATCGTTATACCACATAAACTGTGACAGTAAATGATGTGATGTGTTTGCCAAATAACTGTTTACAATAAGGCGCAACTTCAACCTATTTCAGTCAAAGTGTTTTGGTTAACCCTTATAGAAGTTTTCTCCCCTTATGTATTTCAAATCAGTTTTTCTCCACAACCATACAAGTGATTGACCTCCGGTCTTCCGTTTTGTGTTCACTGACCTATGACCTTGAAATTGAGATCAAGATCGAAGGTCAAGGTCATGTTATAAATTTTGAATTTTGCTTGTTATCGTTATTCAAAAGAAACTGTTACAGTAAATGATATGATTTGTTTGCCAAATTGCTGTTTGCAAAAAGGCACAACTTCAATCTATTTCAGTCAAAGTGTTTTGGTTAACCCTTATAGGAGTTTTCTCCCCTTATGTATTTGAAATCAGTATTTCTCCACAACCATACAAATGATTGACCTGGGGTCTTTTGATTTGAGATCACTGACCTATGACCTTGAAATTGATGTCAAGGTCAGAGGTCAATTTGACATTCTAGATTTTGACCTTTGCTAAAAATAATTTCAAGTCTTCTGCATATACCTATTAGTCTTATTTTTTATATCAATTTGAAGAACCAAATAACATCAACAAGGAGTGACATTTTCTAACATCATTTTTTAAATTTCATTCTTATTATCGAGGTGGAAAGACCTTCAATTGTTCTCTGAAGAATGGGTTTTTAATTTTTTCCGGAATAGTTACTTTTTTTCCGGAAAAGTAAGATATTTATTTGCGGAAATGTAAACTTTTTTTTTCCGGAAACGTCATCTTTTTTTTCCGGAAAAGTAATGCCAATTTGCGGAAACGTAAAACGCCAGTTTCTCTTGAATTATCATTTTTAATAAAAGTGACAATTTTGTGACAATCTTTATGATTTTAAAAGAAAAAAGTTCACAATAAAACATGAGTCAGTAGGAAAGTTGCTTCTTTTATGCTTAATTTAATATAAGTTTCAATTGTATAAATTTTATGCAGAAAGTTCTTAATAATCGGTTAATTATCCTTTACATTGTGCAACACAAAGAGTTAAAAAAAGAAAGTAAAAAATGTATTCCCACAAATTTGTTTACATATATTACAGAAACTTTAATAAAATTAATATAATAATATACTTTTTTTCAAATTGTGTTATTATAATTATATATAATAAAGATAAAGAAGATAAAAAAAAGAAGATGTGGTATAATTGCCACTATGATGAGACAACTCTCCACAAGAGACCAAAATAACACAGATATCAACAACTATAGATCAATATACAGCCTTCAACAATGAGGAAAGCCCATCATACTGCATGGTCAGCTAAAATAGGCCCGGAAATGACAATGTAAAACGGCCTTATTTATGTACAAATAATGAACGAAAAAGAAATATGTAACACATAAACAAACGACAACCTGTGAATTACATGGTATACTATGACTTGACTTCTTCAAGCTTGGTCCAAATTATATAAGATTCTTCAATCTCCTGGAAAAAATCGCCAACCAACATTTTAACCTCAGTATGGTGATGCAGCATCTTACATCCTCAAACTTGGAAACTAAACGAACTTTGAACATTCAAATGTGTACATCAGTGCCTTGTTTTTCACACTATGAACTGTATCGTGGGAAATAATTCTTATGTTATATGTATTAGACTAAGTGCTTTTTTTTCTCATGCTATTATTAAAAATATTACATTTTCTATATAAGTATGCAAATTTAAAATTGGGTATTGAATTCTGTGCTGATTTAGATATGAAATATTTGTTATGATAGTATGATATTTGTCTTTTCTTTATTCATTGAAATATGAAATATCCATATACCATGTGTCATATCTAATAAGACTTTATTTACAAAATATAACACATGAGTAAAAAAATTCAGAAAAAGAATTTTTAAAAAGTGGGACACCAAACATAAATAATATTTCATGGTAGAATTTGACATCAAAATAACAAATAATAACTAATTGCAATACAAACAAAACATAATTAATTACAATGTTTACAGAAGCTCCCATTTCGCCTTAGTTAATTCTGATGTACCTGAAAATTTGTACTAAGGCAAACTGGGTTTAATTTTATATAATTATTTTGACAGCTAAGGCGAAATGAGAATAAGCCCTTTTAATCGGTCTATCGGGACAAATGTCTACTGTTAATAATCACAAAAATGTTTAATATTTAAAAGTATAACCTAAATTTTAGTAACTATTTTACAATCACATAGAGCTTGTTCACAAAAGTGGACATCAATTAATTTATAGAAACACATTAATATTTTTAACTTGAACTTGGTTGTCACAAACCTTTTCTGGCATATCTAACAGTAATTTAATTTGTGAGGCTACTCCATAAAACTTCACTTCTTTTTTCCTCCTAAAATATATACAAGTCAAAAATTACTAAATGAATCTAATTTACACTTAATTCACTCAAGTAGTACATTTGCAGTATTAAAAGATTTTGCTATTTCTTGTGTTTTTTATTTTTTACATTATATTGCTATTGCCCAATTATGTCAAATCTGTTGCCACAGGTAACCCTCATAACTACCGGTAATGGCATGTTTTGTTATAGTCAAATGTCAAATCTGTTGCCACCGGTAACCCTGATAACTAATGGCTTGATCTGTTATAGTCAAATGTTATGTCATATTAGTATTCATATGCAGTACACAAAATATACTTAATTTGTCACATGGGAACCACTCAACTTTATGTTAATATAACCATGACATTAGAGGTAAAGACCTCAAAATTAATAAGGATTTCTCTCTCATTTTGCGTAACCTCACTTTATCCAGGCAAAGTTACAATCCCATATGAAGTATTTAATATAGCATTAGGAAACTACTTTCTGAATAAATTTTTGTGTATTCTTAAAATTCTTATAGTTATACTCCACTCCGGAAACATGATATATTCAAGAATAATTTAGCACGAGCTATTTCATACAACCACAGTAACAAACTGTTGACTCATAAGAATCCAGACAAATTCTTACTTTTGAAGTTGGTCTGGCTGTGACCTTGTATGGTAAGATGATCCTTTAACCATGTGGTGTTCCTTCAACTGTTTACACATATCCTCCATCTTGGCAATGGAACTCATTACCTATATTATAAAATAATTTGTTGTTCTCTTTATGCAATAGAAATAAATTGCTTTGCCCAGCGCAGCTGGATACGATCGCAGAGGTCCAACCCTGAACAGTTTGGGCAAAAATGGACACAATACTCGCGCTTGATACATGTCTGAATTTGGATTGTAATTAAATATTTGACACAGAATAACTGTAGTTGAAGAACTTAGAATTGGTTATATGATTTGAATTTATATTCAATATTTTTGCTTTTGTGCAATACACTATGCAGTTGCGAATTGACCCCCTCCCCCCTCCCCATTTTCGAAAAAAAAATAAAATTGAAGAAATTTTGTTTTAATTTCTGAAATCTGAAATGAGAAAAAATAGTCCTTCCCCCTACAATTTCTTTTTTACCCAGTGTATCTTATGACATCAAGCTCAATTTTGTCATTAGTAACAACATATCAAAATTTCAAAGGAAAAAAACGAAGCTGCCCATCCACCCACCTGCAGGCATACTACCCATATTAGTAACCAGATATTCATTTAAATCATTAAGTGTGCTTTTTTTTTTAAATTTTAATTTTTTATTGAAATTTGTACATTTGTTAGTAATGAAAAACATTGAATACCGGTACCTTATTCTAGCCTCGTTAATGTTAGCAATAAATATATATATATATAGATGATGGGTTCGACACTAACGGTAGTCCGGTGCCCCCCTAAAATCTAGGAGGACTACCAAAACATGGTTAATCAGTAGTCCTGTGGACCACCTGGAAATTTGTATATAGTCTGGCTATTTCAATGCTAAAAGTTGGCATAAAAGTCCTCCAAATTATGTTTACATTTTTCAAAGACAGTGATGGCATTTGGAAGAACGTAAATTTTATATTGTTATTATGAAAGCACTTTTGAGATCCAGATTTCTGATCAGAATATTCAGTGTTTGTAACACAAGGGATTTTCAATGTAAAATGAAAATGTCTGATAACCAAAATGTGAAGAAACTGCAGAATAGACAGCAAAGGTCAGCAATAAAAACGTAGGTGTCAGAGTTAAAAAAAATACTTCCCAAATTTGGATAAAAAAATTATTACCCCAAAAAAAAGATACTGGAAGAGGTAGTTTGAAAAAAAAGCCAACAATATTTTTTGGTGGCTTTCTTATTAAAAAAAAACCCCATATATTCATGTCATTCAGAATGGTATTAAAAGTATTTTGTTTTAGCAACATATCCACTGAATTGCTTTTAACAGTGATGATGAAGTTGACCTCTAGTTCACAAACAAAGACATTGTATCACTACAAGAAAAATCTTATAAACTGTTTGAAGAATTAATGAAAACTTTGACTTATTTTTATCCTTTTTTTCTAAATAATCCTGGAATAAAAGGTCAAATAACTCCACCTAACAAGGCCTTAGAAATTGTCTCAGATTGCAGATTTTGCATTTCATTTTTCAAAATTTTCTGACGGTAAAAGTTCAGGAGTAATCAAATTTAGTCACTGAATGTCAACTTCAATTTATCTGAAAAAAAACCCAAAATATTTCAAAACTCAAATGAACATTTGTGTGCTTTTGAGGTGCTCAGATGGCAGGAAATTGCATCTTATTTCGAAAAATTTTAACGGGGGGGCATGCCCCCAAACCCCCCTAGCTAGTTCGGGCCGCGTTGCGGCCCTCACCGGTGATAGAGGTGGACTACCCAGATTTTTTTCTTGGTAGTCCTATGGACTACATAATCTTTAATGTTAGTGTCAAACCCTGACTGATCATGTAAATATATATGTTTTAGTATAGTAAAGTGTACTTGGATAAAATGACAGAATTGATCTGTCATTTAACCTTTAACTCTTTTTTACGATTGTTACACCTACATTTTGTGCACTATTCTTCATGTCAGTGATGGTATCTGCAGCCTCTATCAGATCTCTGTATCTTTCTCTGTAAATATATAATTTTATTTTCTATGTATATCTTTACCATTATGATAATTCAATTTTTCAAACTACAATGTATATACATTCTTTACTTTCTTTTGACTTTTCACCTTATCTAATAGTTTGATTGTGTATGAGCTAAAACGAGAAACAAGGCAGGAACCTTGTCAGCAGATGTCCTATGTTGATGGCAGATCTTTGACTGTTTCTGTTAAATTTATTCACAACTTTATAGACTCAGAATGATTAAGGGTTTGACATAATGTATTAACACCTACGGTTGTGGATTGTATGTTGCCCTTTAGATGTCTTTGACATATTGTATTAACACCTACAGTTGTGGATTGTATGTTGCCCTTTAGATGTCTTTGACATATTGTATTAACACCTACGGTTGTGGATTGTATGTTGCCCTTTAGATGTCTTTGACATATTGTATTAACACCTACAGTTGTGGACTGTTTGTTGCCCTTTAGATGTCTTTGACATATTGTATTAACACCTATGGTTGTGGATTGTATGTTGCCCTTTAGATGTCTTTGACATATTGTATTAACACCTACAGTTGTGGACTGTTTGTTGCCCTTTAGATGTCTTTGACATATTGTATTAACACCTATGGTTGTGGATTGTATGTTGCCCTTTAGATGTCTTTGACATATTGTATTAACACCTACAGTTGTGGATTGTATGTTGCCCTTTAGATGTCTTTGACATATTGTATTAACACCTACAGTTGTGGATTGTTTGTTGCCCTTTAGATGTCTTTGACATATTGTATTAACACCTACAGTTGTGGATTGTATGTTGCCCTTTAGATGTCTTTGACATATTGTATTAACACCTACAGTTGTGGACTGTATGTTGCCCTTTAGATGTCTTTGACATATTGTATTAACACCTTTTGTTGTTGATTGTATGTTGCCCTTTAGATGTCTTTGACATATTGTATTAACACCTACAGTTGTGGATTGTATGTTGCCCTTTAGATGTCTTTGACATATTGTATTAACACCTACAGTTGTGGATTGTATGTTGCCCTTTAGATGTCTTTGACATATTATATTAACACCTACGGTTGTGGATTGTATGTTGCCCTTTAGATGTCTTTGACATATTGTATTAACACCTACGGTTGTGGATTGTTTGTTGCCCTTTAGATGTCTTTGACATATTGTATTAACACCTACAGTTGTGGACTGTTTGTTGCCCTTTAGATGTCTTTGACATATTGTATTAACACCTACAGTTGTGGATTGTATGTTGCCCTTTAGATGTCTTTGACATATTGTATTAACACCTACAGTTGTGGACTGTATGTTGCCCTTTAGATGTCTTTGACATATTGTATTAACACCTTTTGTTGTTGATTGTATGTTGCCCTTTAGATGTCTTTGACATATTGTATTAACACCTACAGTTGTGGATTGTATGTTGCCCTTTAGATGTCTTTGACATATTGTATTAACACCTACAGTTGTGGATTGTATGTTGCCCTTTAGATGTCTTTGACATATTGTATTAACACCTACAGTTGTGGACTGTATGTTGCCCTTTAGATGTCTTTGACATATTGTATTAACACCTACGGTTGTGGATTGTATGTTGCCCTTTAGATGTCTTTGACATATTGTATTAACACCTACAGTTGTGGATTGTATGTTGCCCTTTAGATGTCTTTGACATATTGTATTAACACCTACAGTTGTGGATTGTATGTTGCCCTTTAGATGTCTTTGACATATTGTATTAACACCTACAGTTGTGGACTGTATGTTGCCCTTTAGATGTCTTTGACATATTGTATTAACACCTACGGTTGTGGATTGTATGTTGCCCTTTAGATGTCTTTGACATATTGTATTAACACCTACAGTTGTGGATTGTATGTTGCCCTTTAGATGTCCTTGACATATTGTATTAACACCTACAGTTGTGGACTGTTTGTTGCCCTTTAGATGTCTTTGACATATTGTATTAACACCTACAGTTGTGGATTGTATGTTGCCTTTTAGATGTCTTTGACATATTGTATTAACACCTACAGTTGTGGATTGTATGTTGCCCTTTAGATGTCCTTGACATATTGTATTAACACCTACAGTTGTGGATTGTATGTTGCCCTTTAGATGTCCTTGACATATTGTATTAACACCTACAGTTGTGGACTGTTTGTTGCCCTTTAGATGTCTTTGACATATTGTATTAACACCTACAGTTGTGGATTGTATGTTGCCCTTTAGATGTCTTTGACATATTGTATTAACACCTACAGTTGTGGATTGTATGTTGCCCTTTAGATGTCTTTGACATATTGTATTAACACCTACAGTTGTGGACTGTTTGTTGCCCTTTAGATGTCTTTGACATATTGTATTAACACCTACAGTTGTGGATTGTATGTTGCCCTTTAGATGTCTTTGACATATTGTATTAACACCTACAGTTGTGGACTGTTTGTTGCCCTTTAGATGTCTTTGACATATTGTATTAACACCTACAGTTG